>NC_090443.1:94018714-94041214 GCF_031143425.1 Pleurodeles waltl
TTACACCACTGGTGGTGCTGTTCTGTCTTATCTGAGGTGCTACTTCTCAGCTATGCCTGGAGTATTTGTCTGATATGCAGAATGTACTTGACAACTATTCTGGCTCTACAGCTCAATTATGCCTGTTTTTCCCTTCCAAACACCAATTTTACTTTTAGACCTTGCTGCTGCCCATTTTGCCTAAGTCTCTGTTGTGTAGTTATGATCGAACCCTTGCTCCGTTGATTGTGAAACTGTTTAATTTAAGTTTGCTGCCACTAAGTCTGTGTATGTGTTGCTCTTCATCTATATCCAGGTGCTGCCATTCCGTTATGCCTTTGTCATTAGTTGGTAATGCTGGTGATGCCACTGCTTGATCACACCGTTGATGCTGCTTCTGAATTGAATCTGTGGTACTTCTGCTCAGTTATGTCCGTATTGCCTCTTGGTTAAACCCATGGTTATGCCTAGTCTTGCCTGTCCTGTTAAATTATCTCAGTTGAGCTGTTCAGTTATATCAGAGCTGGTGGTCAAATATACCAGTGGTGCTATGAGTAAATTATACCATTGCGAGTTAAGTCATGCTATGCATCTGGTGTTACTCAGTTATATCTGTGGAACTCTTTCATTATGTTCGTGATAGCGCAGCTGTTGCCACACTAACATGTACTGCTTTAGGTCCTGCCGTGTAAGGCTTAAACCATCTTGCAATGAAAGTTTTACTCGTGGTAGGAGAGAGAGGGGCTGAAGAGAGAAGGGTGTATAGATGCCCTTGCCTCTGCCTAACCCCCAGAGAAAACAATAATAGGGTGCTCCAAGTTTGAAGTTAAGGAAGAGTCCATAGAGCTTCATGGATTACATACAGGGTTCATAATACGCCTTTTAGTATAATGCAATCACTGTGGTCAGTCTGCCCATCGGCTTTCTGACTTGCTAGCAAACAATGTTTGTATAATGGCTTAGCATGTGTGAGAAAAACTTTAATGGTTAGATGCGGTCAGATCCTGTTTGGTGGGCTTCTGGGGACACGGGGGCTACTGGGCACTAAAATTGATGGTTGAAGTAGTTTGTCACTGGTGCCACCCTGCTGTGACTCTGCAAGTTGGGCCTAGTACACCCTTTGCACTATGCTCTCAGGGTAGAGAGGAGAAGCAGTCAAAGAATTTTCAGAGAGGTAGTTTGGGGGTGGTGGAGTGAGAGCTCAGTACTCAACTGATAACCAACAAACGCAACAACATATTGTTCAGCCCAGTTCCTATATTTTGGGTAAAACGAAAATACTTTAATTACACAGCATACCAGGACAAGGCACTGATTGAACTGCACCTTTTCTTGATCAGTGCCTTATCCTGATCAAGCACAGGTGCAGCTAAATCAGAATCCCCCTCCCCAAAGCATATATGTGCTCAGCAGTTCAGTTTGCTTTCACCACTTCAAGTTCACACATTAGAGATCTCCAGTTCTCAGAACAGAACTCAGTCTGCTGCTTCAGTTTCTCATCCCACACACATTTTAGGCCCCATGGTTACCTGCATTCTGCCATTATAGGTCATACAGGAGTCCCACTCCTGCAGTGTCAGCTTTTGGACTACTGGAGTCGCAAGTGTGGCCTTGATGACTGGAAGAGATCAGTGCATCAGGTCACATGGCAGCACTCCTCTTTAGCAGTAGCAGCCTGTCCAGGCTGTGTGCAGATGTGTAAGTCTTCAGCTGTTACAGCCTTCTGGCCCATCAGGGCTTTGATCCAAGTAGCAACAGTGAGTTCAGGCAATGTTCAGGCATTGGCATATGCTTGTCATATAGCAGGCTGCTGATCACATACATTATTCAGAAAATTCAAATCTTGGTGCAGTTCATGCCAAGAACTACTCTGGGAAATGGGGGGACCCATCCACTATAGGTGACTCTTGGCTATTCTCCTGCGTAGTTGCTTGCTTTCTCTGGTTGTTCCCCATGCATAGTATGCTGGGCTTCACCTCCACAACACTCTTCTTCTGCAGGGCCAGTCCCACTACTCCCCTTTCTCAGCAGCCAGGTGATCTTCTAGGCTCTAAGCTCATCATCCACTCCTCTCAGCAGAAAGTACAGACTTCAGATGATGTCCCCTCACCTCTGAGAGACTGTCATGAAAGCACCAGCACTGGTCATGAAGCAATCCTTTGGGCCCTTCACAGAGCACTCCCTTTCTTAGTCATGGAGAACTCGGAACTGAAACAAAGGGGGGGTGCTTTCAACCTCACGTTTATAATTTTTTTCCAGGTAAGGCACTTGGATCGCTGTCAAAGATTTCCTAGTATGTGTAGGTTGATTCTATTTCAAATATATATTTTTGGCTGTTCACCAGACAGAGCCTTTGCTCAAGCAGGTAGCAATGGCAAAGGCTCCAAGCAGAAGTGCAGAAAACCGAGATACAATGAGGTGTGCATTCTCTGCGCTTGTCTGTCACCAGGGTTTCCGAAGCAGTACTCAGTGACAGAAAAAAGTGCAGGCTTTGCCTAGACCCTCACCTTGAACACAAAAACCCCAACCTTCATCCATACCAATCATTAATGAGCAGTGATGTGGAAGAACTAATCAACAGCCCCTTGCTAACAAGAAACTCATTGAATGTCTAAGGATAGCCCTGTCTCCACCCTCCTTCACTTCACTGTCTCATTCTCTGCCTTCCAGCCATACGAATGCAGTCAATACACTTCCACTGTCTGCAGAAACTATATCCATCCTTCATCTCGTGTCCGGCTAAACCAGAGGCTATCTTAAACAGATACCACTGGTCCCAAAGCTCAGACTTTAATTGTGTGCAGAATTCTCCGGTCATTTGTGTCACACAACCGCTGCACATAAATGCACTCAGCGCGCACACACACTGAATAGAAGTGCGAGGACCACACTTCCCTTTACACAGAGTAAAGGTTCTGGTAATACTAGTGACAGAGACGTTTTAAGGCATGGGCATATGGCCAGGGCCTCTAGGATATAGTGCTTTCTTTTGTTTACTTTCAGCCATGTTGCAGAGCAGCGGCGCTGCAATAGAACATGGCAAAAACACATTGAAAAAGCCAACAGCTCTTGCATAGGTGAGACCTGTTGGCTTTGCCACTGCTTTTTTGGTTCAGATTGTGAAAAGCCTGGTCGCTTTTCCAGGAATTATTATTTGTAAAAATCATGACAAAACAAGAATTGACAAAGCCAAATGGTTACCAACCAATGCCAGGCCTGTTGGTTTTGCCAGTGCTTGTTTGTGGTAATTTGTATCTAATTGTTGTGGTCCATGAATTGCTTTCACTATGAGACATGTATGCAAATATTTTGTACCTCTCTTACATTATCACATTATTTGACACTTAAACTTAAAATTATGTGAACGTGTCTCAACTTTCTGCATGTTCCTAGCTTACTTCTCACCACTTTCACTAATGAAATTGCCTGAAAAGTTGATAAAATGCTTGTCCTTGGCTATGATTGGTGTATACAGTTTATCATCAAGAGTTGTTTTTAAAGACCTTAGCAACCTATGTTGTGTGTGTAATTAATAAAAAACAATTGCATGCTTTTTGAGGATTCTTTTGCAAACATTTCCCTGAAAAATCAGGTTGCTCCTAAATTAACTCTACTGAATGTTTAGTTCTTAGTGCAGCTGAAGATTATGGACTACAGCCTGCTACTTGGAATACATGACGTTCATCGAGCTGAACAGGAAGAGGAGGAAGATTTGAAGGATGATACGGAGGATGGGGAGGATGAATGCCCAGTTGGGACAGCTGGGTCATATGGAACATCCCCCGAAGGGATTGCTGGATACTTGAACTCCCATAAAGCACTTGGACCTGGAGAGTTTGACGCTCAAATTGATGTATATGCAATCAAAAGTGCAGAAGGTAAGTCAGCTAAAACAAAACAGTATGGGCAATATAGTGAAAGAGTGAGAAAGGTCATGACTGGTAATATATTAATATTTTTAATATATTAGTTTGCCCTTATCTTTTCCTATGAATAATTTGGTTTCTGATGGATACTTCTACCTTCAGGTACCTCACATTTTTAATATCCTAGGCATTAGTCTGAATCTGGAAACTCTTCCGTACCAATATGGGGCACGGGCTCCACCTAGATGATGCCTTGTGATGTCACTGCGGCCATAGTCTCTATTGGTGTCATGACGTCAGTTCCCCTTTCTTCTGTGCCATCAGTGCATTCCACAACTCCTTATAATAATCTCCTCGAGTGTGGACGTAGTCAATGATTTACACACAGTGTATTCCTAGGTGCAATTTTTGTTTTGACGTGTCACCACCCAGATGGTAAAAATTCAAATTTTGTCAGGACTGTGATGTTCAGATGTCCATCACAGACTACTATAACACCTGCTATTGGTGTCTGACCTGTTTGTTGTGTCAGAAATTGCATCCCAAAGTGCTAAAGGAACAGAAGCCCACAATGTTTATTCCCAGGGCATGAGAAGACCAACTTGGGGGTCCGTAAATCATGACTGAGGTCGAAGTATCCAGATTTATCTTCTTCAGAAAAAGAAGAAACATAAGATGAAGAGGAGGCAGGAATCTTTTCCACACATCGAGAAGCAAGTCCCTAAGACTGTCAACTTCACCTCACCCAGTGTTGGATCAAGAACCACAGACCTAGTCTGCCGAGGATCCGGTACTTGCGGCACCATACACTGCAGTGCCAACTGCAAGGCTCTAGACCGGTCATCTCTACCCAGAATTTCCTCCTGGGCCAGATCAGTCAATGTTTCTGAATGGAATGTCTAGAACCTTCTCTAGATCCAAGGCCCCAGCTGGAGCACAAGATGGCCCCATGGGTCCTTTGGCTTTCTCATTTGGAGGATTACCTGTGTTCTACTACTTAGCCTTCTGCTACTCTGCACCCTTCATGCCCTTCCTCTCACTACCTCCAGATGCCAAGGATGATGATGATGCTTGCCATTGAACCTTGCAAGTTCATCCTCTGACGCTGGACCCAAGCAACTCCGAGGCCCACAATTAATGCCTCCAGCGCCTCACCCAACATTACTGGAGCCACAGCCAACATCACCGGTGCAGTGTCTGGCTCCACCTGCATCAAGGCTGACGTCAATACCTCTTCCACTGCAGCCATTGTGTCCAACTCTGCTGATGCCGCAACCATTTTGACCATAGAGTCTCTTCTTCTGATTAACCTACCACTTCATCACTACAGAAGAGAGGCACAGAGACTGACGGAGGAAGGTCAGTTCCTTTTCAGGGAAGAAGAAATTCTTCTTGACAAACTCATTGCTGAGGACAGCAGAGGTCAGGCTTCTTTGGATCCATATTTTGCGGGCCTCAGATATGGGCTGGATACCTCTCTCGAGAGGTATCTTGTCAGCCCAGCTGGACTCCCTCTACCTGTGGTGAATTCCTACTATTCAGTCATTAGGATTGCAGTGGACATGTTTGACCTGCACCTTCCAACCACAGAAGTTAAGCCCAGAATCCTCACTGATGTTCTTTGTTTAGTCACTTACATGTATAAACCATTACTGCCTTTTAATGGAGCCCTAACAGAGTCCATATTAGCTATATGGGAGAAGTCTGTGACCTCTACCCCAGGTTTCCACCTTCCTCTCCTCCTGTCCCTCTCCAGAGAGCCTGGTAGTAAAGGCATCTTGTTCCTTAAAGCAGTCACCAGGAGCTGTTCTTACTACATCATCGTACAAAGAATCTAAGTAAATTGAACAATTTGCATAAAAGATGTTTGTCTGCAGAAAGTATGGTCCTCAAATCCATGAATGACACCTGGCTTCTTGGCAGATACGTTCATGCTCTGCTTGATTTGGAATAGGCAGTCATTCCCAAGCTCTCAGATGATCGTCAGATTCAGTGCTGAGCTGATAAGGGAAAGTCAAGCTGCAGCAAAGCAAGACGTACATTCTGGCATGTGCAAAGCTCATTCAGTTGCAAGAGTCATGGGGATGTCTTTCTCCCTACGCCGCCATCCCTTGCTGCGGAATTCTGTTTTTTCACACGTCCATTCCACTCTAATGGATCTCTCATTCCACAGCTCTCCCCTTTTCGGTGTAAACACTGATTCTGCATTGAAGAGCTCAAAGAAAAGGAAAGCTGTCAACAGTCATCACTTAATCTCCACGCATGAAGGTGGAAACTGGATAGCAAGACTATGGCCCGGAATCTTGGCCTCCAAACTCACACCAGAGACGACTGTCATTTTCTGAGGTTTCAGCAGGAGTTTAAGCTATCATGGCTGTCAGCAGTACACCCATCAGCAACAACAGCAGGTGAATCCCCTCTATAAGCAACATAGGGGGCGAGGCAAAGAATGAACGCATGACCTACCTCTACCTTTCTCCTCATCCATCTTCTCTTCCCTAGCCACCGCAGGAAAGCAGCCCTCGTTCCTCCTTCCACAAACACACCCTACCTGTTGGAAGACGGGTATCCTCTTTTCCAGAAGCTTAGAGTGCCATCACATCTGACAGTTTGATCTTGCATATTGCGGAAAGTGGGTATGCTCTGCCCTTTCAACAAAAACTCCCTCCTACCCCCCTTCTCATCGACCAACGCACCCACCAGGCCCTCTGCTCATCCTCCAACAAGAGGTTCAGTTCTTACTTTCAAAGGGCAGAAAGTTTTGCCAATTCGTTATCCCCAAAAACTATGGCAGCCTATGCCCAATCCTAGGCCTCAGGATTGAGGTGAAGTTCAAAATGCTGTCCTTAGCTCAGGTTTCACTGTGGACCCAAAAAGAGAGCTGTTGTTCTACCTTCATCAAACATGAGTTCCGGGTGGATGATAAACTTTTTGTGAGGTATGTTGGAATGCATAAAGGGCGGGCCATGCAGAAGAGGACCATGTCAAGATGGGTCATACTTTGCATAAAGACATGCTGCGCAGTGGCCAAAAAGCAACCTCCTCAAGGCTTGCAAGCTCATTCCAACAGAGCTAAAGCTGCAAACACTATATTAGCATGCATAGTTCCGGTCCTGGATATCTGCCAGGCAGCAACGAAGGCCTCTTTGCACACGTTCACAAAGCACTATCGCCTCGACCCCAACCAGAGCTAACTCTAGTGACCGATGAGGTGGGGCAGCCATCTGGGGTAGTCTGAAATCAGAGAACTACAGTGTCTGGCGGATTCTGGGCTTCACATCAACATGTTGGAGCTTTGGGCGATCTGCTTGGCATTGAAAGCCTTTCTTCCTTCGAACAAGCGAAGGCTGGTGAATGTGTTTGGACAACACTACAACACCACACCAACACCACTCTGGACAACAGAGCAGGTTAGGGTTGTGGATCCTATGTCAAGAGCATCTGCTTCTCTGGACTTAGCTAGAATGCCAGGGCATTTCCCTTGTGGTTCGACACCTAGAGGGCTCTCTGAACACCAGGGGAGATGAACTCACCTGACGCTGCCTAGTGAATCACAAATGGCATCTCCTTCAGGAGGTGGTGCAAAGCCACTTTCAAGAGTGGTGAGTGCCTTGATTAGATTAGTTTGCCACATCTGAATGCGCAATTCTGCACACTGGTGTTTCCAAGAAGACTATTGCTCAGACGCTTTTCGTCTCAAGTGGAGCTCTGGCCTCTAGGACTCCTTTCCGCTAATAACACTCCTCTCCAGAGTTCTAAGGAAGATCATGAAACACAGGGCCCAGGTTATTTTAATGGTTCCAGGTTGGGCACAGAGAGCCTTGCATCCATAGCTGTTGAGCAAGAGCATTGCTCCCCAATCAGGCTGCCTCTTGTAATGGAGCAGATGAAGAAGTGTGTAGACAGGAGATTATGATCAATGGCTAACACAGGAACAGAGATGCAGGAAAACAAGGGACAGAAACAGATACTACAAAATAGCTAAAAACAGAAAAATGTATACAGGGAATAGGGGAAACAGAATCAAAATACAAACGGGTAATAACAGTGGAAGTAATTCAACAGAGCACAAGGAGACTCAACAGAAGTCAGTTTCAAGATGCTTCACTGAATTGAACTAAAAGGGCTGAAATAGCTGTGTGGAAATCCAAGTGTAAGGATTTAACCAGGTGCAGGGAATCCGAGAACTACCAATGAAGGGAACACTGAACTTGGATCTGGAGAAGCGAAGACCAGCGGTGCAAGGAGACACAGAATAGGAAAATCTGGAACAGACTATGGATTAGAACAAATATAGAGAACGGTCCAGAAAGCAAATATAAAGAGTTCAAAATCACCGTAGGACCCAGGAACAAATCTAGTAAACCGGAAACTGCCACCATGACATGATCTAGGAAGAGTCTGAAAACGGAGAGACCTACGTGTACCATAATGCGTCAGGGAAGTGAATAATTCCAGATGTACCCATTCAAAAGAATTTCCAGCTAGGTAGCCACTTTCATCCACCTCATTGAGAATTGCACACAGCATAGGAAAAGTTATATAAAATCCTATTTTTAGGATATTTAAGCATTTTCCTTTGAGGGTCCTGGTACCAAACATTTGGTGTTGGTGCAGCTGCACATAGTATGACAAATGCATTCCCATCACTGGTCCCCACAAATTGCATGACAAGGACGTAGCAGGAAAGTTAAAAATACAGTAAGTTGCAAACAATTTCTAGTTTCGAAAATGACTAATGTATGCATATATGACGCTTGGAGAGGAAATTGACAATGTACACTGGGCACTTTTCCATCGTTGGATTTTTTACTAAACCACTGTGAGGAAATGGGGTGTATTATATGGTGTGGTTGTGTGACCTCGTCTTGTAATACTTACTAACCCCTTTTGGATCAGTAGGTTTTGTTTGTTAGACCTTTATCTCCACCTTGGTTAGTTGTAGCTCTGAGCAGTTACACTTGCACAAAGAAGGAAGGGTAACGCATTTAAACAGCACTAAAACAATTGAAAAAGAAAACACAAGACACAAAAGAAATCCAGCACCAATTTATAAAAATAGATTAAGTTTCTGTTTTTAGACACCAAAACGAAAAAGATGCACTGGCAGGAATCGGAGATACAGAATTTACAAGATGTAGTAAATCAACACTTTTTACTTTACCACAAACAAGTATTGACAATTTCAACGAATTTGACACTTTAAACTTTTTTTTAGGAAAAATCTTGGTAAATATCAACATGGTTGTAGGAAGCTGGCTTTTTATGTTGTGTACCAAAAAGGAGTGCGCCATGCAAAAAGTCCAGAAGACCCTTATTGATTTATAGGGCCTTACTTGAATAATCCCAAGTGCTCTTTTTGTGGTAGTGTGGCCGAGCACCTTAGGCTTATCAGAGGGGAGTGTTGAGCATTTATTGTACACACAGTCAGTAAATGAGAGACACACTCAAAAAGAAATCTGAGACCAATTTAGAAAAATAAAAAAAATATATATATATTTTGTCACCAACATCATTGATATTGAGTAAGTACTTTAGACGTTATTGGCTTTTACAGAAAACACAGAAAAGCAGCAAAGCTATCAGATTTGAGCCATGAGCCTCGAACGTAGTTGTGTTATCCTGTGGGAGAAACATAGATGCATAGTTTCTTGCAAACAGTTGTAAAGAGGTCTCTTTATGACTTAAGGTATTTGGGGGGCCAAGGTCCCAAGAACGAACCACCAGCAGTTTGGGTTTATCTGCCCTGGTGTGTCCAAGTGCAGAGGTGCTTGTCGCATTGGTAGTCTTGAATGCTACAGCGGTGAAAGTTTAAAGGGACATGTGAAAAAAGAGTGTCTGCAAGGGGGGACTTGGAGACAAGTCTGTCAGGACCCACCTTGGGGCTCGGCTCGTGGGAGGCTCCTAGGCCGAGCAGATGCAGACAGAAATTGTATACTTGGGCAGGTAAGTTTTGGCAGCAGGTGTGTCCGGACTGGACAGAAACAGGCCTTGGTGGGTGCAAGTGTCCCAGTAATCAGGATATTGGTGCAGAGGGGCTCCTGGAGGGTCTAGCGTCTCTAATCACGGTAGAAAGACGGGGCTGATCTTCTACAGCCTCAAAATCTTCCACCTGGCCTGATGCTCCTTGGTGGGTCCGTTGGCCATCAAAACGTTGAACCGGACAGATGCCGTCGGTACCTGCAGATGCAGGGGGACGGCACCTTCTCCCCAGTGGAGATGTAGCTTGGTTGTTGAAGCGCTGGACAGTCCTCCACACCTTTGGGAGGATGCACAGCTTTTGGACGAGTCTGGTCTGGGCAGTTGTCGAGGTTCCAGCAGCAGGGCCGAGTTTTGTGCCAAGTGTTTGTTAAATCCTCTGTTCTCCTGGTGACAGATCCTCTTTTGTCCTTCGGGTTCCCTGTAGACTAATTTAAGTTCCTAGTGTCAGGGGGTGCCCTAAATACTGAACTTAGGGATGTTGAGGGGAGTCTGAGGTAGTAGCCAATGGGCTTACTTAGCTCTGGGGTGAAACACCACCTAAATGACCACTTCCTGTCAAGATTAAGCATTTTATCTTCATAGTTTCACTAGAAACAAGATGGTGGAACCCTTCCTCGAGTACCCACTTCCAGTAACCCACCATAGGGGTGTGACTAGCCTGGAAGTGAAACACCCCCCTGTATAACTAATTTCTCACCTGATCTGGTGCCAAATGGGCCTTAGGTCAGGGTGTGGCTTTCCCCATGACTTGGGTAAGCCATGATTGCATATCAAAGGCGGCAGGGGCTTTGAAGCCCCTGGCCCCGATATGCTAAATCACTAGCCATCCTCACTTGAGGAAGTGTGATCATCTCCCTCCGGAGCAGGCATTGTCTCTGGCCTCTGACAGCGTGGGCTTTCACCTGCAGGGTATCAAAAACTTGTCTGTAGTGGCAGGCTGGTCGATAGCAGTCAGCCAACACACTAGAGGACTAGTAGGTTTTCAGGAGGCACCTAGGTGCATGTTATAGTAAATCCGATACTGGCATGATTTAGCTGGGTAATATGTAATGGCCAGTGCACAGTACATGCCCTCAACATGGCTGCCTGAACACTTGGAATGTCTAGCAATGGAACTAGGCATCACAGGGGTACATCTGCTCATGCAGTCGTGCTCCTACGTGTAATGTAATGCACTCTGTCTTAGGGCTCTAAGGCCTGCTGTAGGGGTGACTTACATACATTGAATGCAGTG
Organism: Pleurodeles waltl; assembly: GCF_031143425.1. NCBI lineage: Eukaryota > Metazoa > Chordata > Amphibia > Caudata > Salamandridae > Pleurodeles > Pleurodeles waltl. The sequence continues at coordinate 94,029,776 of NC_090443.1, forward strand.
ATCATGGGCATTGCACACAGGGTGTGTGCAGTGTTGTGTTTTCAAAATGTTTTGCACCATTTCACCCATTCTGCAGTGGCAGTCTGCATGCAATTTGAGTGTGGGCCCCTTAGGGTGGCATAATACGTGCTGCAGCCCTTAGTACCATGCCCCAGGTACCAGCGATACCACTTACTAGGGACTTACAGAGGTGCTCAGGTCCTTGCCAGTTGGGTTACAATTAGACATTTACCTTGTTCTACGGAAATAGCACTGGCGCCTGGTTAGAAGGGACTCAGTGGACTATCAGTCACAAACCAGCAGCTAGTAATCCAAATTGGAGCAAAAAGTGGGAGGACAAACACAAACAGCCTGGTTTCCTTTATTGGTTATTTATACTTACCTTAGGTGACCAACCTTGTCAGAGAGACTGTTATGGTCCACAGAAACAGTTACTACTCCCTAAATGCAGTCTTAAGTTAATTTCCAGCATTGGTGGACCCTGCCATTTACTTCTATCGAGTGATTCTGATGCAAGGGATACAGTATGCTGAAGATGCTCAATAATGTTGAAGATTCTAAGCGGGCAACGAGGGTCTTCCTGGGGCTACCATCTTGCCTCAGCAAGCTTTTTTTACCTGTTGTAGCCCTTTGCTGCAAACAAGAGATCAGCCAACTGACCTTTGGAGTCTCTTACGCTGACTGGGCTCGGAAGTAGTCAACTTCTACATGAGCATGACACAGCGGGCACAGTCCTTTGCTAGCCCCCAGGTTCGTCAGGTGCAGTTCATGTCGGTGCAACCTCTCTTCACCATGTCCTTGGTGCAGCAGGGCAGATATACTACGGTCCTCTTCTCCAGTCCAAAGTGATCAGAGTACTGGGTGCCAGAGGTGCCCTTTTATGCCAAGAAAATGCCCTCAGGGTAGGTCGCAGTCTCTAGCCAAAGGGTTACAGAGTTCCCTCCCTCCTGATGGCTACTTCCTGTGAAGTGTGGCATCTAGCTATCCCAGAAGTCTCTTTTCTGCCCACTCTCAAGATGGCAGAACCTCTCGCTCGGCTTGTAGAGCTCCCTGCCCCAACCCAGAGGTCTGGCTACCAACAGGATTACACGCCACCTAAAAATCTATTTGCCAGTGGGTTTCCCCTCTCTGTCCCGAGAGCCAGCCTGTTTACCTAAACAGTTAATTTGAGAATATACTTTATATCATTTCAGCGAGGCTGCATTATATCAGCTTTCCAAGACTGGAGTTTTATCAATATGTGTGTTTTTTCACGATGTTTGACCCCCAATGGAACTGTATGATGGTCTGATGTGAAGTCTCTACGTTCTGCTTTGTTTTTGCCACATGGAACCAGTTCTTAAACGTTATTCTAAAATGTACTGTTTGCAGTAGGCTCACGTTATTTGCCTGTTCTTCCAGAAGGCTGTATTTGGGTAATGCTTGATAAGCTTTAACAAATAACAGGTTACAGGTAGGCGACTTTGTCTTCTTTCAGAAATCGATATCATTGCAGTGATAGGCTTGAAAGTACAATATAATCCTTTGGGTTTGCTGCTTTAATTTACATAATGAAATTCTTACGTGTTTAAAGCTCCTTTGAAGCATAGATTTGCCTAGTCGGGTGAAATAAAACGTGTCGCCATGTTCATGGCTTTAAAAAATAAATCTTTTAAAAACTGAAACCTCCTCACGTACAATTTCCTGGTCAAATTCACTGCTGGTAGTGATAACTTCAGTGCAGCAGAGACATAATTTTAGGTTGTTACCAAAATAACTGAGGGCCTGACTACGGGTCAGGTGGAGAGATATCCCAGGGAGGATGATAGTCAACCTGATCATGACTGGCCCGGTGTTTAGAACATCAGGCCGATTTTTAGCTAACATTACATCTGGCCGGTAAAACATTGTCTCAGTCATTGCTGACTTTTTTTTCTAGCAAGGGGAATCCATGTAATGCTCTCTCCTGCCAGAATTATCCTTCCCCTATTGTTTCCCCTTCTGTCACTGACCCTTCCAATCCCTTCCCCCCCTGTCCATCTCCCTTAACTTAAGCTCCATACAGATGCTGCAACACACATCTCTAAGACCTGCTCAGCGCAAGTGATAAATGTGTGTGCTGAATCAAATGGAACAGGGAATACTGTGCAGAATTCCACAGAGTAAGTTAGTGTATGCACCGTTATTCTGCAGTCCGACTCTTAATAGGTGTCATTCCTTGTGAGGATATTGGTTGGTAACAGAAATTCTGGCCAGTAGAAATCCCTGCATGGAATTACACCTAACCCCTAAATATGATTTAAGTGGTCTGTTTGGGATTATTTGAGGGTTATTGTTTGAAGTAATAGTATTTTATTTTGCCTAATCTATAGATATTTTTCATTTTATTTGTGATATATTTATTTTTTTGCAGGTGCACCAATGAAGGAAGTGTATTTTATGGGGTTGATTGACATGCTGACACTGTATGACGCTAAAAAAAAGGCAGCTCACGCGGCAAAAACTGTTAAACATGGGGTAAATGAGAATTAAGTCATTACGTTTTTTCATCGTACATTTTTTTTTTTTTATGTGCTTCGTCCCCTCATCCACATCTCTTTCATGCTGGGAAGGTGATCCTGTAGTTTTTTGTGTCCGTTAACTCTGTTGTGACCAATTTCATGTTTGTTCGCTGATGTGTCCAGGGTGAGTGACTTTTGGAAGTTGTCCGACATGCCACTTCAGTTGGCATGCTAATGTTCAGCTGAAGGAATATGCTAAAGGCAGTTGGCTTTCTGACACCTAAAACCGCCATTATAAAACAGACCTTATTTGCAATCTCCTATGTTGAGGACCAGGATATCCTGGAGACCATTTTTATGCAGGTACACCACAAATTACTAATGTTAGATTGATGTGTCTTATATTCTTTGCATAGCAGGTTAACCCAGGCAAGACTGGTTTGAAGTTTCAATTTGTATGTTTAATAAAGAATATCCCGTGCACAGTAAAGTTGAAAGCGCAGGGGAAACAAATAACAAACACAAACACCCAACTCTTTTGTATAGTTTTGCGGTGTTCTCCCTGAGTTATTGTATAGTTATTGAATGTAAGAACGTATTTGTGAGCGAGGGGTCTTCCAACTGATTAATAGTAGACTGGGTGACGGCTTGAAGTTTTGTGTTTTCTTCTGTACCTGGGATGTTAGTCTTGTATTTTGTGAATGTCATTATTGTGCAGTATTTGAAATAGTGCAGGGTTCTGTGCTCATCCTTTTCACTTCTTCAGTCAGTTCTTTTTCATTAATGGGACCTGTCTTTACTAATTCACTGCTCTAGAAACTAGACTGCAGAAAAGAGGCATGCAGGATCTGGGTCCTGGAATTCTTGGTGGTGGTAAAAAACGATCCAAAATAGGCAATCTTTAGTGAATTTGTCACAATGTAGGCCTGTCAAAGCTTTGTTCCTTAACATTTCTCATAAACATGAGTCATAATGATAGGAAGGCAGGAATATTACTGGAGAAAAAAGCATGTGTAATTTTGAAATCAGTTAGGGCTGTGGATAAATTAGAATGGCTTTCATAGTTTTTATTTGGAGTCTTTTGATAGAGACTTCTAACCGCAGATTCTTCACCTTCTGAATTTCACAATGGCACCATACTGAATCAAGAACCTTCAAAGCAATTACCTCTAATGTTGGTAGGTGATGTTGTGCGGTTCAGTGTCTGCTCTGTCCTGCTTCGAATGTGATGTCAGTGCCCCTATATGTACACCGCCTTTGCATGCTGATGTCGGTTCCTTTTTTTCTGCACCTTCCAATGCTGACCCAGAGTTAGCACTGCTGTCTTTTGACAGACTTTTTCCCCCTGCAGTGAAATTTCTTGAGTACTCCATTGTGTAGATATGGACCCTAAAACGACAGGTTCAGGCTGTGTCTTGACTGTCTGTGACAGATTTTGGTGATGTTTAACCGCAAAGTTTGCCTCAGCACCTCACACAACTCTGAGTTGTATTTGTGCTGCACAAAGATGAATCAGAAAGCCATCTGTAAACGCAAAGAAAAGTTAGCCATCGCCGAACTAGGTCGGAAAAAGCAGTCATGATTGAGGGCACAGAGGCACTCTCGTTCCTGGGGCTGTTTGTACTGATGTTCAAAATCAGTCACAGAGTTTGCGTAAGTAGAAGAGAACTCGCAAAAAGCACAAGAAGTCAAAACATGGGCCTCACTGGCCATGCCACGTTCACCACCCTGAGTCGTACAACGCCTTTGGTATCTCTAGGACAAGGAGCCGTTCCATGGAACGTATTCCAGCAATGTTCATGCTGCCTATTGGGACCATGCCGTTGGTTCTGTTCCTTACACCAATCCCACCACTTGACTTCTATCAGACCTTTCTTTGAGCACAGTGCTTCTAGCTGACACCTTGGTGCAACTTTCTGCACCACTTTGCGCTGCAACTGATGCCACTGGCATGAGCCTCAAAACTGGTACCGAAGTCACTGATTCCGAATATCGATCTGATAGTTCTGAGGGATTCTGAAGCATTGCCCTTACCCTGTAGACCACAGCAGTACGTACAGTTCAACTAAGATATATCTCAACAACTTGACAGAAACAGTAGTGATTAGGGGGGTGATTATATGAGGAAGGAAGTCTATTTGAAGATCTTCAGGTTGCTAGTGGTATACATACCTCACCAGACATTGGGTTATCATCCCCAAACTCAGCCATAGCTGCAGAAGCCTCTGCCCCCTTTCCACGATGAACAGGAGGGCAGCAAAGGTCATAGATCTCAGCCTACCCATGCAAGAGTTCAAAACAAATGTCCTCACTGAGGTTCTGAACCCAGCTCAGAAGAACCAAGACTTTCTATTGGCTTTTAATGAAGCCCTTTAGACGTCCTGGTGGGCACTTGGGCAGATCAGCGATCTTTCCCCCTAGAGAATGTCAGTGTCCAAACTGCACAGGCCTGCTCCTGGAAACCCAATGTTCGATGGCATCTGTAGCTGTAGATACGCATGTTCTGCAATAGCTCGCCATCTGGTGTTGGGCCGGAGTGTTACAAGTTGTTTTTCTTCGAAGAAGTCTTTCGAGTCACGGGACCGAGTGACTCCTCCTTTTGTCTCCATTGCGCATGGGAGTCGACTCCATCTTCGATTGTTTTTTTTCCGCCATCGGGTTCGGATGTGTTCCTGTCGCTCCGAGTTTCGGAACGGAAAATTAGCTAATTTCGGAAGATTTTCGTCGGTATTGTTGCGTTCGGGATCGGCGTACTTAGATTCCACACCGCATCGAAGATCGAAGAGCTCCGGTGCCCTTCGGGGTAGTTTTTCGATCCTCCGTCGGGGCCTGGTCGGCCCGACCGCGTGCTGAAGAACGCCGATGGAACGGACCCCGTTCCGTTTCTGCCCCAAATGCCACAATAAGTACCCTTACACAGACCAACACTTGGTCTGCAACCTGTGCCTGTCACCTGAGCACAGCGAAGACACCTGCGAGGCCTGTCGTGCGTTCCGGTCCCGAAAAACACTCCGAGACCGTCGAGCCAGAAGACTTCAGATGGCGTCCGCACCGACAGCCCAACGGGAGTTCGAGGAACAGGAAGAAGAAGGTACCTTCTCGATCCAAGACTCAGACTCCGAAGGATTCGACGATACACAAACCGTGAGTAAGACGTCGAAATCCACTCAGAAGAACATTTACAAGGCCCAGGGGACGCCACTGCCACCAGGCCATGGCTCCACCCATAAATTCGGTGACCGCCCGTCGGCACCGAAAAAGGCCCACACAGTGCCGAGATCGTCCGACTCCGGTCGAGACACCGGCACGCAGCCTTCTCGGGACCGAGAAAGTGCTGGAGACAAGCCTCGACACCGAGATGCCGGTGCCGACACGGCTCGACGCCGAGACAGCGGCACCGAAACAGATCGACGCCGAGAGGTTTCGGCCCCGAAAAAGAAAAGAGTCACCTCGGAGCCGAAAAAACACGCAGACAGGGTTTCGATGCCGAAACAAACTGCAAGCGACCCAGCTTCAGGCTCTTATACAGAAGAGCACTCGCTAACCTCCCAAATGCAGAAGCATAGGTTTGAGGAAGAGCTGCAAGCAACTGATGTGGACCATACGCAAAAGCGTATCTTCATACAGCAGGGGACAGGAAAAATAAGCACCCTTCCCCCCATTAGGAGAAAGAGAAGGTTGGAGTTCCAGACGGAACAAACACTACAACCAAAAGTGGTGAAAAGAGTTACCCCACCACCCTCTCCTCCGCCTGTGATTAACGTCTCACCAGCACAAACTCCATCACACTCCCCAGCTCACACCACCATGAGCCAGGGTGACCAAGATCAGGACGCATGGGACCTATACGACGCCCCAGTGTCAGATAACAGTCCGGAGGCATACCCTACAAAGCCATCTCCACCAGAAGACAGCACCGCGTATTCTCAAGTGGTGGCTAGAGCAGCACAATTTCACAACGTAAGCCTCCACTCAGAACAGGTCGAGGATGATTTCTTATTTAACACACTCTCCTCCACCCACAGCTCCTACCAAAGCCTGCCTATGCTCCCTGGTATGCTCCGGCACGCAAAAGACATCTTTAAGGAGCCGGTCAAAAGTAGGGCAATCACACCAAGGGTGGAAAAAAAGTATAAGGCGCCTCCTACAGACCCGGCTTTCATCACTACACAGCTGCCACCAGACTCTGTCGTTGTAGGAGCAGCTAGGAAAAGGGCCAACTCTCACACATCTGGAGATGCACCACCCCCAGATAAAGAAAGCCGCAAGTTCGATGCAGCTGGTAAAAGAGTCGCAGCACAAGCTGCAAACCAGTGGCGCATCGCGAACTCCCAGGCACTACTTGCGCGCTATGACAGAGCCCACTGGGACGAGATGCAACATCTCATTGAACATCTGCCCAAGGACTTACAAAATAGGGCAAAACAAGTGGTTGAGGAGGGACAGACCATCTCCAACAACCAGATACGCTCCTCCATGGACGCTGCAGATACAGCTGCACGGACAATTAATACATCTGTAACTATCAGAAGGCATGCATGGCTCCGAACGTCTGGATTTAAACCAGAGATTCAACAAGCAGTTCTCAATATGCCTTTTAATGAAAAAGAACTGTTCGGTCCAGAAGTGGACACAGCGATTGAGAAACTCAAAAAAGATACGGACACTGCCAAAGCCATGGGCGCACTCTACTCCCCGCAGAGCAGAGGGAATTACAGCACATTCCGTAAACCGCCCTTTCGAGGGGGGTTTCGAGGTCAAAGCACACAAGCCAGCACCTCACAAGCCACACCGTCCAGTTACCAGGGACAGTATAGAGGAGGTTTTCGGGGACAATATAGAGGAGGGCAATTCCCTAGAAATAGAGGAAGATTTCAAAGCCCCAAAGCCCCTACTACTAAACAGTGACTCACAGGTCACTCACCCCCTCCACACAACACCAGTGGGGGGAAGAATAGGTCATTATTACAATGCATGGGAGGAAATCACTACAGACACTTGGGTTCTAGCAATTATCCAACATGGTTATTGCATAGAATTTATACAATTCCCTCCAAACATACCACCGAAAGCACAAAATTTAACAACACACCATTCCAATCTCCTGGAGATAGAAGTGCAGGCACTATTGCAAAAGAATGCAATCGAATTAGTGCCAAACACACAAATAAACACAGGAGTTTACTCACTGTACTTTCTGATACCAAAGAAGGACAAAACACTGAGACCAATCCTAGACCTCAGAGTAGTGAACACTTTCATCAAATCAGACCACTTCCACATGGTCACACTACAAGAAGTATTGCCATTGCTAAAACTGCACGACTACATGGCAACTTTAGACCTCAAGGATGCTTATTTCCATATACCAATACACCCATCGCACAGGAAATACCTAAGGTTTGTATTCAAAGGAATACATTACCAATTCAAGGTACTGCCTTTCGGATTAACAACCGCACCAAGAGTCTTTACCAAATGTCTAGCGGTAGTCGCAGCACACATAAGAAGGCAGCAAATACATGTGTTCCCATATCTAGACGACTGGCTAATCAAGGCCCATTCGTTAATAGAGTGCTCAAATCACACAAATCATATCATACAAACCCTCTTCAAACTAGGGTTCACCGTCAATTTCACAAAATCCAAAATTCTGCCACGCAAGGTACAACAATACCTGGGAGCCATAATAGACACATCAAAAGGAGTAGCCACTCCAAGTCCACAAAGAATTCAAAATTTCAACACCATCATACAACGCATGTATCCAACACAAAAGATACAGGCAAAGATGGTATTACAACTCCTAGGCATGATGTCATCATGCATAGCCATTGTCCCAAACGCAAGACTGCACATGAGGCCCTTACAACAATGCCTAGCATCACAGTGGTCTCAAGCACAGGGTCACCTTCTAGATCTGGTGTTAATAGACCGCCAAACTTACCTCTCGCTTCTGTGGTGGAACAACATAAATTTAAACAAGGGGCGGCCTTTCCAAGACCCAGTGCCACAATACGTAATAACAACAGATGCTTCCATGACAGGGTGGGGAGCACACCTCGATCAACACAGCATACAAGGACAATGGAACGTACATCAAACAAAACTGCATATCAATCACCTAGAACTTCTAGCAGTTTTTCAAGCACTAAAAGCTTTCCAACCAATAATAGTTCACAAATACATTCTCGTCAAAACAGACAACATGACAACAATGTATTATCTAAACAAGCAGGGGGGGACGCACTCCACGCAGTTAAGCCTGCTAGCACAAAAAATTTGGCATTGGGCAATTCACAACCAAATTCGCCTAATTGCACAGTTTATACCAGGGATACAAAATCAACTCGCAGACAATCTCTCTCGAGATCACCAACAGGTCCACGAATGGGAAATTCACCCCCAAATTCTGAACACTTATTTCAAACTCTGGGGAACACCTCAGATAGACTTGTTTGCGACAAGGGAGAACGCAAAATGCCAAAACTTCGCATCCAGATACCCACACAAACAATCCCAAGGCAATGCCCTATGGATGAACTGGTCAGGGATATTTGCTTACGCTTTTCCTCCTCTCCCTCTCCTTCCTTACCTGGTAAACAAACTCAGTCAAAGCAAACTCAAACTCATATTGATAGCACCAACTTGGGCAAGGCAACCCTGGTACACAACGCTGCTAGACCTATCAGTGGTACCCTGCATCAAATTGCCCAACAGGCCAGATCTGTTGACACAGCACAACCAAAAGATCAGACACCCAGATCCAGCATCGCTGAATCTAGCAATCTGGCTCCTGAAATCCTAGAATTCGGGCACTTACAACTTACCCAAGAATGTATGGAAGTCATAAAACAAGCAAGAAGGCCATCCACCAGGCACTGCTATGCAAGTAAATGGAAGAGGTTTGTTTGCTACTGCCATATTAATCAAATACAACCATTACACACAACTCCAGAACATGTAGTGGGTTACTTGCTTCACTTACAAAAATCTAACCTAGCTTTCTCTTCCATTAAGATTCACCTTGCAGCAATATCTGCAAACCTACAAACTACCTATTCAACTTCCCTATATAAAATACCAGTCATTAAAGCATTCATGGAGGGCCTTAGGAGAATTATACCACCAAGAACACTACCTGTTCCTTCATGGAACCTAAATGTTGTCCTAACTAGACTTATGGGTCCACCTTTTGAACCCATGCACTCCTGCGACATACAGTTCCTAACCTGGAAGGTGGCATTTCTCATCGCCATTACTTCCCTGAGAAGAGTAAGCGAGATTCAGGCGTTTACTATACAGGAACCTTTTATACAACTACACAAAAATAAAGTCGTCCTAAGGACCAATCCTAAATTTTTGCCAAAGGTTATTTCACCGTTCCATCTAAATCAAACAGTGGAACTTCCAGTGTTCTTTCCACAGCCAGATACCGTAGCTGAAAGGGCACTACATACATTAGATGTCAAAAGAGCATTGATGTATTACATTGACAGAACAAAAAACATCAGAAAGACTAAACAACTCTTTATTGCATTTCAAAAACCTCATGCAGGAAACCCAATTTCAAAACAAGGTATAGCCAGATGGATAGTTAAATGCATCCAAATCTGCTACCTTAAAGCTAAACGACAGCTGCCCATTACACCAAGGGCACACTCAACCAGAAAGAAAGGTGCTACCATGGCCTTTCTAGGAAACATCCCAATGCAAGAAATATGTAAGGCAGCCACATGGTCTACGCCTCACACATTCACCAAGCACTACTGTGTAGACGTGTTATCCGCACAACAAGCCACAGTAGGTCAAGCCGTATTAAGGACATTATTTCAGACTACTTCCACTCCTACAGGCTGATCCACCGCTTTTGGGGAAATAACTGCTTACTAGTCTATGCAGAACATGCGTATCTACAGCGACAGATGCCATCGAACTGAAAATGTCACTTACCCAGTGTACATCTGTTCGTGGCATCAGTCGCAGTAGATTCGCATGTGCCCACCCGCCTCCCCGGGAGCCTGTAGCAGTTTGGAAGTTACCTTCAATTATTTATATATGTATCATCTCAACCTTAAATAGGTGCATACTTAGTCACTCCATTGCATGGGCACTATTACTACAATTCAACTCCTACCTCACCCTCTGCGGGGAAAAACAATCGAAGATGGAGTCGACGCCCATGCGCAATGGAGACAAAAGGAGGAGTCACTCGGTCCCGTGACTCGAAAGACTTCTTCGAAGAAAAACAACTTGTAACACTCCGGCCCAACACCAGATGGCGAGCTATTGCAGAACATGCGAATCTACTGCGACTGATGCCACGAACAGATGTACACTGGGTAAGTGACATTTTCATTCCTTCTCCCGTTCACCACTCCTGAGTGGTTACTGGTGCACGTGTCTACAAGCAGCAAGAATCCCAATGTCTTCCCTATGACCCTGCCGAGTGAGAACCCAAAAGTGGAATAATTAGCAAAACAAATGTTTTCTAGTGCCAGTCTTGACCTTAGTAGTGAAGTACACTATACCAGGCTTGGACACCATTGACTGCCTTTGCAGGGCAACCCAAAGCAGCATTGTGCTTTGGCGCTATACCTGGATTCACTCTTCAGAATTGTAGACATGCCAGTTGATGGCTCTAGACCAGTGGTTCCCAACCTTTTCTTTTTGATTTCTGTGGACCACCACTTTCATTACTGGAACCCGGGGACCCCACTGAGTCATACTGAAAGCTGGGGACCTAATCTATTAATAATTAATTTTCCAAGCAGTTGCGGACCCCCTGAGGAGGCTTCGCGGACCCCCAGGGGTCCCCGGACCACAGGTTGGGAACCACTGACTGGTTAGAGCTATAGCTGACTCTGCCTTGGAGAGATTTAAAGTGGTGAGCAAGGTCATGCCTGCTCTCTAGGCCTTTCTCTCCTCGTCATTCCCTTTTAGCTGTCCCAACACACCT